>NC_133335.1:239618509-239636130 GCF_042186555.1 Aquarana catesbeiana
AAAAGTGAGAGAGAATTGTAGATAATGACAGATAAATGTACAGATATACACTGAGATGTAGCAGGAAAAATATTTTTGACATTCTTTCAGAGAAGCGCAAAAAAGTAACAGTTGTGGGGTAATTGGGAGAAGAGTGACAGGTGAAGTGGAGTCGGAGTGACGGAGATGAGGGTACAAACAGATGACGCAGGGTAATACGGAGAGGACGGTGACATAGGATGAGGGGCACTTCTCTGTGTCATTGTAAATAGCAGCAAGCAGAGGCTAGCCCCACATAACACAGCCATCTGCTCCGCTTCACATGGTGCCAGCATGCCCCGACCGCTCCGCACCAGCCGTGTTGACTCAGTAACTCGATGAGGAGCTCTCCCTTTTTTCCTTGTGTGGTGTCACTCACCTGTCGCACATCGGGAATCCTGCCTGAGAAAAGGAAGACTCTGGGCAGCCATCTGTGGGAGAAAACACACATCAAGATATGACATAATGTCCACAGGAAATAACACCAGAAAACATGAACTCAGATTTAGTAACTTTGTATTAAAGAGTCTTTCTGATGAGTTTTACTTCTTCTTTTGGTTCCTGCAAAGTAAAAGCATAACAGGCTAGCCTGTGCTGTCCCTGCTGCAGGAAGCATCTACCCCCCCCCCCCCCCTTTTCTCCGGGACCGCAGACTCTGGCTGTGTGACTGGCCGGAGCCGCATGACGTCACTTTTGCGCGTATGTGGGCCGGAACCGCCAGCCACGGCTTAAGCTCGGGAAGAAAAGGCACGGAGGGCCGTTTCTTCACAGCGCATTCTGCACTACAAGGTAAATATTTCCTAAACGGCACACATTTAGGGGATATTTCCACTACCTACAGGTAAGCCTTACAAAAGTAGATTTTTGGGTTCCATACACTTTTATCCCCCCCCCCCCTCCCCCTCCACCCCTTCCCTCTAACTCCCCTTTTCCTCTTTTTTCTATCACTTCTGTTTTTCCACATCACACAACATTAAATGTTTCCTCCCCCCCCCCTTTCCCCCCCCTTTTTTCCTCCCCCACGTTTCACTCCCTTTCTTTTCTCTTAATACACTGCCCTGTTTACCTTCCCCTCCCTCCCTCATCTCCCCTTCTCATCTCCCCTTCCCTCATTCTCACTAATTTTCACCTTCACTTTACTTTTTTAATTTTTTTCCTGCATTGTTTTGCTGCCCCCCCCCCCCTTTTTCTTTTACCTCTTTTCCACAAACCCCTCCCCCTCCTTTTCCCTGCCCCCTCCCTCTCCTCTCTATTCCTTTTCTTGACCCCCCCCCCCATTTTCTCCCTTCACTTCCCTTTTTACCCCTTTGGTCCCCCCCCCTTTTCCCCCCTCTTTTTTCCCTCCCCTCCCCCCCTCTCCACTTCTCTTTTTCGTTCTTTTTCTTTTCCCTGCACTTGTGTGTCACCAATCCACCAATGTATGGCCTTTAACCTCAATGCCAATATTTTTCAGCAATTGCACCTTATGTAGGGCATCCCGTGTTCGCCGCGCGGGGGTGGGGGGGATTACCCAATTTTTTTGGGTGCCTCACATACTGCTGCCCGTGACCCCGTCTGGGTCTTGATCAGTAAGCCAGACTCACCTCTATTAAATTTAATACTTAAGTATTATGTATCCATTGTATAAGAATGCCTACCCTCTTTTTTCCCCTCCCCCTCTTAATTTTTATATAAAATCAATAAAAGGATTGTATTTCTCTCTAGATGTATTCGGCCAATTCCTCCTGAGGAAGCAAATTTATTCGCGAAACATGTAGAGGAACTCAAATTGGACCTACATGTTCAGAAGCTCCGCTACCCTGTGGGGTCCTTACTTTGTAAAGTCTGTATATTTTTTTGCTCCTGTATGCAATTATGTTCTTAACCACTTGCCGACCGCCGCACGCCATAACCCCGGTATCACCGTTTTCGGCCAGCTACAAGGTAAAAGTGGTCCCTGTGGCGGATTCGCCGCAAGATCACTTTTATCAGTGGCGGGAGAGGGCCCCCCCCCCTCCCGTCGTGATCCGGTGCCCTCCGCCGCTTACTGGGGCCATTGGTAGCGGCGGAGGCGATCGCGTCCTCTCAGTGGCTGTGCATGGAGACGAGTGAGGGCAAGATGGTGCCCACCGTCTCCATGACACTGCAGGGCGGAAGCGACGTCATAACGTCACTTCCGCCCATGGCTCCTAAAGGCACATTTTTTTCAAATGACATTTTTAATTTTTTTTATTGCATTTAACTCCAAATTTGAGATGTGAGGTCTTTTTGTCCCCCCAGATCTCATATTTAAGAGGACCTGTCATGCTTTTTTCTATTACAAGGGATGTTTACATCCCTTGTAATAGGAATAAAAGTGATCCAATTTTTTTTTTTTTTTTTTTAAACAGTGAAAAATTAAATAAAATAAAAGTAAAATAAATAAGAAAAAAAATATTAAAGCGCCCTGTCCCGACGAGCTCGCGCGCAGATGCGAACGCATACATGAGTAGCACCTGCGTATGAAAACGGTGGTCAAACCACACATGTGAGGTATCGCCACGACCGGTAGAGCGAGAGCAATAATTCCAGCCCTGGACCTCCTCTGTAACGCAAAACATGCAACCTGTAGAATTTTTTAAACGTCGCCTATGGAGATTTTTAAAGGGTAATAGTTTGACGCCATTCCACAAGCTGGGGCGCAATTTTGAAGCGTGACATGTTGGGTATCAATTTACTTGGCGTAACGTTATATTTCACGATATAAAAAAAAAATTGGGCTGACTTTACTGCTGTCTTATTTTTTTATGCAAAAAAGTGAATTTTTTTCCAAAAAAATTGCGCTTATAAGACCGCTGCGCAAATTCGGTGCGAAAAAAAAAGTATTACAATGACCGCCATTTTATTCTCTAGGGTGTTAGAAAAAAAAAAACAATATATAATGTTTGGGGGTTCTAAATAATTTTCTAGCAAAAAAAAAAAAAAAAACATGTAAACACTTAAAATCCAAAATGAGGCTCAGTCCTTAAGTGGTTAAACCACTATTTGTATCTATGTGTAATAACTGTTTTTTGTATAATAAAACTCAATTTTTATATTCAATTGTCTTATCTCTGGGAGTAGCTCCTGACAACCCCTCTTTTATATCATTGTCAATTAAGGATGATGGTACCCGCCCCTACCTCTATGTACTGATTTCGATTGAGGTAATTTTCTTCTTTACTCCTAGAAGTGAACTTGACAAAAAAAAAAAAAGCTAAGTGATTTTCAGTGCCCGTGGCCCGGCGCATGTGGAAAATGTCATAAATTCTGTGCCCAGTGGGGTCCCGGGACAGATCTGCGGAGCCACGTTATGTGTAGAAAGTCCGGTGCGGAGAACATGACAGCATCAAAGAGCAGCTGTTTACTCCCAGCTACAAAAAGACGTGATCTAATTCCAGCCTTTCATGTCTACCTCTCTGCAGGGTTTTTATATGGCTTGGTAGGGGTCCGACAGGTGAGCGGGGCCCCGGCCCCCCCCCCGTATGGCTCCACGATCGTTTCATGAGATCTCCGTACTCTATGCTTAATGGAGAAGAGAAGAAACCTGGCCCGACAACCTAAAAAAAAAAAAAAAAAAAAACAGAATTACGTTCACCATTTATGGCCAAGCTGTTCCCGGCAATGAAAAAGAAAAAAATGAGATAAGACGCTTTTCACGCGCTTTTTGCTATTTTGTGGCAGAAAAAAAATAAAAAATAAAAAGGTGGTAGAAGGAATCCAGCTTACGCCTCACAAAGCGAGCAACAGCCTGGCGTCATTTCATTGCTCCACAACTACGCCTCCTTCTCTTCTTTTACGTCTGAACGAGTTTCTCACGTTTTCAGCGCTTGTATTAATTTACTTTGTACTTTTGCAAGTTAGACTTTCACATTACACAGATATCAGACATATATAATTCACACAGGACCGCACCGCGTCAGTTTTAAAGTCGAGGTTCAGGTGCGGTGATTTGTACGCAGTTATATGGACCACATGTCAGTATGTATGGGCCTTACCTGTAGGTTCCCCATGGAAGGTAACAATCACACTAGTAGACAACTCTACTACACCGCTACTACAGCGATCTCCAGGGGAAGCTATGACTAAGCACCATTAACGGTGCGAAACGCGTCAGTATATCACCTGGACCTGTGTCTCTGATTGATGTGTGGACTAAGCTTTATTAAATAAAGGCGTAATATTGGAGGGCGGCCGTCCTCTTCCTATTTTTTGCCATTTGAGTTTTCCGAGCCGGCACCCTTCATCTTCTACACACTAGGGCGGTGTGAACACAAGTGATACCAACTGGAGCGCTAATTACTTTGATCTCCACTTGCTTCCAGGACCTGTGCCGATCGGCCAGCCTGATACATTGTGAACACAGGAGGTCAGCCACTCCCCACATGAGCCATTCAGAGAATGCTTCGCATTTTCTGAAGGGATGCAAAGCTACACTATATTGTCAAAAGTATTGGGACGCCTGCCTTTGCATGCATATGAACTTTAATGACATCCCAGTCTTAGTCTGTAGGGTTCAATATTGAGTTGGCTCCGCCCTTTGCAGCTATAACAGCTTCATCTCTTCTGGGAAGGCCGTCCACAAGGTTTAGGAAGTGTGCCTATGGGAATGTTTGACCATTCTTCCAGAAGAGCATTTGTGAGGTCAGGCACTGATGTTGGACGAGAAGGTTGGAGCCTGTGGATGGAAGGGGGGCCCATCATGGTTTCATGCACCGGGCCCTAAACGTTCTAGTTACGCCTCTGGTCAGGCACTGATGTTGGGTGAGAAGGCCTGGCTCGCAGTCTTTGCTCTAATTCATCCGAAAGGTGTTCTATCGGGTTGAGGTCAGGACTCTGTGCAGGCCAGTCAAGTTCCTCCACCCCAAACTCGCTCATCCATGTCTTTATGGACCTTGCATTGCTGGTGGGCAGTCATGTTGGAACAGGAAGGGGCCGTCCCCAAACTGTTCCCACAAAGTTTAGAGAATGAAATTGTCCAAAATGTCTTGGTATGCTGACGCCTTAACCACTTACCGACCGGCCACTGTATATATACGTCATTTCTTTGAAGGTGGATACCTCAGTAGCGGCAGCAGCTGCTGCCACAAGCGAGGTATCTATCTTTAGGGCTGGCGGTTCTGTGTACGATAATGGTGGTCTCTGCGGTGGATTCGCCGCGAGATCACCGTTATCGGCGGCGGGAGAGGTGCCACCCCCCTCCCGCCGCTCTCCCGCGCCCTCCGCCGCTTACCGGAGCCGTCGGTAGCGGCGGAGGCGATCGGGGACCTGTCATGTCGATGGTATGGAGACGAGAGAGGGGAAGATGGCGCCCACCCATCTCCATACCATAGGAGGGCGGAAGCGACGTCATAACGTCAGCTCCGCCCATACGTCTTAAAGGCATTTTTTTTTTTTTTTTTTGCATTTAAGTCCAAATATGAGATTTGAGGACTTTTTGACCCCCAGATCTCATATTTAAGAGGTCCTGTCATGCTTTTTTCTATTACAAGGGATGTTTCCTATTACTATTGTAATAGGAATAAAAGTGATCCAAAACATGCAGCCTGTAGAATTTTTTAAACTTCGCCTATGGAGATTTTTAAGGGTAAAAGTTTGACGCCATTCCACAAGCGACCGCAATTTTGAAGCGTGACATGTTGGGTATCAATTTACTTGGCGTAACATTATCTTTCACAATATAAAGAAAAATTTGGCTAACTTTACTGTTGTCTTATTTTTTTATTCAAAAAAAGTGAATTTTTTGCAAAAAAAATGCGCTTATAAGACCGCTGCGCAAATACGGTGCGAAAAAAAGTATTGCATTGACTGCCATTTTATTCTCTAGGGTGTTAGGAAAAAAAACTATAATATATATATATAAAATGTATAATATATAATGTTTGGGGGTTCTAAGGAATTTTCTAGCAAAAAAACCTGTTTTAAACATGTAAACACCTCAAATCCAAAACGAGGCTGGTCCTTAAGTGGTTAAGAGTTCCCCTCACTGAAACTAAGGGGCCAAGACCAACCACTGAAAAACAACCCCCCACACCATAACCCCCCCTCCACCAAATGATTTGGACCAGTGCACCAAGCAAGGTCCATAAAGACATGGATGAGCGGGTTTGGGGTGGAGGAACTTGACTGGCCCGCACAGAGTCCTGACCTCAACCCCATAGAACACCATTTTGATGAATTAGAGCGGAGACTACGAGCCAGGCCTTCTCATCCAACATCAGTACCTGACCTCACAAATGCTCTTCTGGAAGAATGGTCAAACATTCCCATAGACACCCTCCTAAACCTTGTGGACGGCCTTCCCAGAAGAGGTGAAGCTGTTATAGCTGCAAAGGGCGGAGCCAACTCAATATTGAACCCTACGGACTAAGACTGGGATGTCATTAAAGTTCATGTGCGTGTAAAGGTAGGTGTCCCAATACTTTTGACAATATAGTGTATGTGGGCCTAACGCCCAACCAGTGCGCCTTTCGGATGAGGTTTCGGCACGACCATGGACACGGAAAAAAAACAAACGCACATGTTGGGACCCGACGTGTTCCAACTCCCAACATGTTATCTCTTGGATGCAAAAAAAACAATTGCCTATAAATTTGATCGGTCACAGATATTTTCCATCGTGCCAAGAAATCTCCACATAAGATAAACTTCTCAGAGGCGTTCCTAATGGCTCAGTAGCCGGGCCCCTCACACCCCGATTATCCCCAGAAATGCCCAAATCGGTGACAGTTCCCCCACTTGTCGGAGCGAGGCTCGGCTTCTATTCATGGAAAGAGGATTTTATCATCAGATTGTTTTTATAACACCAGAAAGTTCCACACAAAGAACCTTCTATGGGAAGATTTTATTGTCAGAGCATCCAAAGAAACACAACAAATGAAGAGAAACGCCTTCCAACCCCATCTACAAAGGGCCCCAGAAGAGCCACAGTGTGAACCTCTAACCCAGAGCTCTCTAAACTACGGGGGCCAAATATCACTGACACCAATGATGGGGCACTATTCCTCCCACTGACACCAATGATGGGGCACTATTCCTCCCACTGATACCAATGATGGGGCACTATTCCTCCCACTGATACCAATGATGGGACACTATTCCTCCCACTGATACCAATGATGGGACACTATTCCTCCCACTGATACCAATAATGGGGCACTATTCCTCCCACTGATACCAATGATGGGACACTATTCCTCCCACTGATACCAATAATGGGGCACTATTCCTCCCACTGACACCAATGATGGGGCACTATTCCTCCCACTGACACCAATGATGGGGCACTATTCCTCCCACTGACACCAATGATGGGGCACTATTCCTCCCACTGATACCAATGATGGGGCACTATTCCTCCCACTGACACCAATGATGGGGCACTATTCCTCCCACTGACACCAATGATGGGGCACTATTCCTCCCACTGACACCAATGATGGGGCACTATTCCTCCCACTGATACCAATGATGGGGCACTATTCCTCCCACTGACACCAATGATGGGGCACTATTCCTCCCACTGACACCAATGATGGGGCACTATTCCTTCCACTGATACCAATGATGGGCACTATTCCTCCACTGACAATGATGGGGCACTATTCCTCCCACTGATACCAATGATGGGGCACTATTCCTCCACTGACACCAATGATGGGGCACTATTCCTCCCACTGACACCAATGATGGGGCACTATTCCTCCCACTGATACCAATGATGGGGCACTATTCCTCCCACTGACACCAATGATGGGGCACTATTCCTCCCACTGACACCAATGATGGGGCACTATTCCTCCCACTGATACCAATGATGGGGCACTATTCCTCCCACTGATACCAATGATGGGGCACTATTCCTCCCACTGACAATGATGGGGCACTATTCCTCCCACTGATACCAATGATGGGGCACTATTCCTCCCACTGACACCAATGATGGGGCACTATTCCTCCCACTGATACCAATGATGGGGCACTATTCCTCCCACTGACACCAATGATGGGGCACTATTCCTCCCACTGACACCAATGATGGGGCACTATTCCTCCCACTGACACCAATGATGGGGCACTATTCCTCCCACTGATACCAATGATGGGGCACTATTCCTCCCACTGACACCAATGATGGGGCACTATTCCACCTACTAAAATGAGCGATAGGGCAAAAGACACAATGTAATGTGTAATGTGTAATCTGTAATCATAAATCAATCAGTACTTTTATTTGTAATAAATATAACCAGTGGTAAGTACCTGAATATGACTTGATATCAGCCTCATGTACTCCACTGTACAGCAGAGCTCAGAGAGGGAGAGGGAGAAGCAGCCAATCAGGTGTGCTGCAGCGGAAAGCGCATGCTCCATAAGAGGAGAGATCAGAGTGACAGAGAGATGAGCTCATCACTGTTCTACGTCTCCTTTTACCGACCAATAATAGGCTAGGGGTGGGTCCAGGATGACCTGGGCTCAGAGGAAGTGGGCTGAATGACGCTGGCCATCTGACTGGGGACACCTAGTGACAGAAAGAAGTACTGCGTGGAAAATCTCCGGATTTAAGGTGAATATTGCAGCACAAGCTGGTTTCGTCATCTTTTAATGAGCTTTTCATTTTATTTTATATTAACCAGTTGCCGACCGCTGTACGCCGATAAACATCGGCACAATGGCAGCTGTGGGCAAATGGGCGTACCTGTACGTTCCCTTTAAGAGCCGGGGGATAGCAGCGTGTGCGCACCCCCCGCGTACAGCGTGGTCTCCCGGCAATCGTGTCACGGAGCCTCAGAACGGGGAATTGTCTATGTAAACAAGGCATTTCCCCGTTCTGGCTAGTGTCATGACAGAGATCACTGCACTCTGTCATCGATAGCAGTGATCGCTGTCATGTGACTTGAAGCCCCTCCCCCCCACAGTTAGAATCACTCCCTAGGACACACCTAACCCCTCGATCGCCCCCTAGTGGTTAACCCCTTCCCTGCCAGTGTCATTTACACAGTAATCAGTGCATTTTTATAGCACTGATCGCTGTATAAATGACAATGGTCCCAAAATAGTGTAAAAAATGCCCGATGTTTCCGCCATAATGTCGCAGTCCCGATAAAAATCGCAGATCGCCGCCATTACTAGTAAAAAAAAAATTAATAATAAAAATGCCATAAAACTATCCCCTATTTTGTGGATGCTATAACTTTTGGGCAAACCAATCAATAAACGCTTATTGTGATTTTTTTTTTATCAAAAATATGTAGAAGAATACATATTGGCCTAAAATGAGGGAAAAAATTGTTTTTTTACATATTTTTTTATATATTTTTGGGGGATATTTTATTATAGCAAAAAGTAAAAAAATTGTGTTTTTTTTTTCAAAATTGTCGCTTTTTTTTTTTTATAGCGCAAAAAATAAAAACCGCAGAGGTGATCAAATACCACCAAAAGAAAGCTCTATTTGTGGGGGGAAAAAGCACGTCAATTTTGTTTGGGAGCAACGCCGCACGACCGCGCAATTGTCAGTTAAAGCGACGCAGTGCCGAATTGCAAAAAGTGCCCTGGTCAGAAAGAGGGGTAAAATCTTCCGGGGCTGAAGTGGTTAATGTATATAACGGTGGCCCATGGCCTGAATATCGCCCAGGGCGCGGGATCATTCCAACTCGCTGTTGTCTGTGTGTCCCCTGTGTGTATAGACTCATTGATTCGCGCACGCAGCATCGAGCGTGTTGGCATAGAACGGCATAGAACGGATCTGTTTGCACAACTTGTAAAGGTGGCAGACAGACAGATTATTATGGGATATCACACCTTTAACACATAACCTACTATTAATTGGCATACTAAGGGACTAAAATGATTCCTCCTGCCACTATGGAACAAACATTTTACACTCGATTGCAGCGATTTTTCCCTCCAATATTATGACACGCCCATTTTTGTCTGCAATTAGTGCTTTGGGAGGACCATAGAAGTCAATGGCAAACAGTGGCGGCTGCTGCTCCGGGGGGGGGGGGGGGGGGGGGTGGGAGGGGATGGGGGGTTGTGGCAGCAAACAAACCTGAGACATCTGCCACCAGCCTGCCACCCCACAAACCCCCCCCCCCGCTCGATCGTCGATCGGCACTTACCCAATCCAGATCACGGCTGCGACTTTCCCCCTCCGTCTCCCAGCGGTCGCTGCTTCTCCTCCTGGCTAATTGGGTCTTCGGACTCCCGGCCAATCGGGTCTCAGGATCCACTTCCTGATTGGCCGGGAGCAGAAACAGGAAGACATTAGCGAATAATAATTCGCTAATGTCACACAACTGGGTGGGCTCGGGGCGCAGTGCTTTGTGCCCCGAGACCGCCCTTTTTTCAAGCCAATAAGAGCCTCAGGCTCTAGTCATGTGCTTCAAACAAAACAAAACAAAATTGAAAACCATGCGTCTGGCGCCCTGCATGTAGATTAGAGGCCAGGCGCATTGAATTAGGGGGGCAGCGTATGGACAGGCCGCCACTGATGGCAAGGCAGCAGAATTTTGGTGCATTGGCAACAGGTATTATTACCAAGCCTTGGCCAATGGTCATTGTCCCTTTCCATTCCAAATTCCTAATTCCAAAACACACAGAAAACGCACATCAAATCGCTGGTCAACACACAGCTGATAACCCACACTGACGCACATCCCTGCCTACCGCTACAAAAAATGCACCTCTACATACATAGATCTAAATGCACCCTAAATGATTATTTATTCAATGGCGATGTACCTCCAAACTTACTAGTTTAGTTCTTGCCCAGCCCCTTCCCTTCTTGCATGTCATAACCTTTTCCTGTTCTGTGAGTTTCCAAATATATCTGTCTATGCTGGCCCAGCTCCTCCACCCCTCCTCTTCGAAATCTTTAATGTAGCTGCCAAAGGAGTAGTGCTTCTCTGCAGCCTCCCTCCTCCCAGCCAGCTGTAGATCACTAACCTACCATAGTGCCCCCCATCCTCTGCGACCCGCCCACATTGCCCTCAGCCCCTACACTGGCCCCCAAACTCCCAGTGCCCCCCCAGCCCATTGCAGAGCCCCGAGTCCCCCCTATAGTTCCCCAACCTGCCACAGTGTCCTGCAGTGTCCTCCATTCTCCCACAGTGCCTCTACAAAGCCCTCGGCCTCCTGGAGATCCTCCTCCAGATACTTCACCCCCCTGCAGGGCTACCGAGTCTCCTGCAAAGTCCCCTAACTCAGTGTTTCTCAACTCCAGTCCTCAAGGCGCACCAACAGGTCATGTTTTCAGGATTCCCTTTATTTTGCACAGGTGATTTGATCAGTTTTCACTGCCTTAGCAATTACCACAGCCGTTTCATCTGAGGGAAATCCTGAAAACATGACCTGTTGGTGCGCCTTGAGGACTGGAGTTGAGAAACACTGCCCTAACTAGTGATGCACCGAAAATTTTGGGGGGCCGAAAATTATCAGCCGAAAAATGGGGTTTTCAGCGTTGTGCCGAAAGAAAAAAAAAAAAAAAAGATAACGGCTGCCGAAAATGGCCACAATTTTGCCGTGATTTTTACCTTGCTTATGGTGTGGTTTTCATAGGTCTCATATGACTCAAAAAAAACATGCAGAAAAAATGCAACACAGGGGCATTTTTGATGCATTCTTGCTGCGTTTTCAATGCATTTCAATGAGGAGGTGTGTGTTTTTGGTGCGTTTTTAACTGACAAAAAATGCTCCAAGCACTGCCCCCCCCCCAGGCAGCCCAGCTCCTCGCCAGCCCTCAATTTACACTCGCAAAATGCGAGCAGGCGAGTGGAAAATTTGAGGGCTGTTCTAGATATTTCATACGTTTTTTTGGAATTTTGACAAGACAGCGGCAGATACAGTATCTCCCAAAATTAAGTACACCCCTCAAATTTTTGTAAATCTTTTCTTCTATCATTGCATGTGACAACACTGAAGAAATGACACTTGTCTACAATGTAAAGTAGTGAGTGTACAGCTTGTATAACAGTGTAAATTTGCTGTCCCCTCAAAATAACTCAACACACAGCCATTAATGTCTAAACCGCTGGCAACAAAAGTGAGTACACCCCTCACATTTATGAGTGCTGCCAGCATTGCTGCAGAGATTAAAGCGGTGAAGAGGTGGGGGGTCAGCCTGTCAGTGCTCAGACCATACGCCGCACACTGCATCAAATTGGTCTGCATGGCTGTCGTCCCAGAAGGAAGCCTCTTCTAAAGATGATGCACAAGAAAGTCCACAAACAGTTTGCTGAAGACAAGCAGACTAAGGAGATGGATTACTAGAACCATGTCCTGTGGTCTGATGAGACCAAGATAAACTTATATGGTTCAGATGGTGTCAAACGGAAGGTGGAGGAGCACAAGGTCTCTAACATCCACCAGCTCTGTGATGTCATCATGGAGGAGGGGAAGAGGACTCCAGTGACAACCTGTGAAGCTCTGGTGACCTCCATGCCCAAGAGTGTTAAGGCAGTGCTGGAAAATAATGGAGGCCACACAAAATATTGACACTTTGGGCCCAATGTGGACATTTTCACTTAGGGGTGTACTGACTTTTGTTGCCAGCGGTTTAGACATTAATGGCTGTGTGTTGAGTTATTTTGAGGGGACAGCAAATTTACACCGTTATACAAGCTGTACACTCACTACTTTACATTGTAGACAAGTGTCATTTCTTCAGTGTTGTCACATGAAAAGATAGAAGAAAAGATTTACAAAAATGTGAGGGGTGTACTTACTTTTGTGAGATACTGTCCATCAAATTCTCCTATGTTAGCAGGATAGCACCCAGAGAGCAAAGACAAACAACACCTCCGATCAGTCCAATGTGCCAGGCTTGGAGCGCTCTCTAGTGGCCAGCAGTGTAACTACCAATGGTGACATTCATAAAATGAAATTCTCACCAACATTTAGCATGACAAAAGTATATCTCAGATGAGAACAGACTGCTGAGAAAATTCAATGGAAGCTGATTTAAAATCCTCATCCTGAACTCACTGAGATCCCAAAATGACCAGTTACAATACTCAACACCACACAGATCAATTAACATTACCGACTGATAGCTCTGCTGATACAGACTCGTTTATTTCTAGCATTTTATTGTATTCGGCAGCTTTGTGTCATCCCTCATGATAGCGAAAATGAACATCTCTGCTGGAGGACAGAGAGACATGACTAAAAAACATAGCAGCAAGCCTGAAATTGTACAGCGCATGCATAGCGAAGGTACAGTATGTAAAATGCAGCATAAATTGTCAGCGCTATACAGTATAAATACAGTAACTGGAATAAATAAGTAAAATGGTGTTGCTCTCTCTCTACCAGATGTAACTTCATTAGTCAGTTAATTCATTAGTCCCCTGATGAAGTCACATGGGCATGATGTAACGTATAGACCAGGGATATACAATTAGCGGACCTCCGGCTGTTGCAAAACTACAAGTCCCATCATGCCTCTGCCTCTGGGTGTCATGCTTGTGGCTGTCAGAGTCTTGCTTTGCCTTTGACTTGTAGTTCTGCAACAGCTGGAGGTTCGCTAATTGCATATCCCTGCTCTATACGTTACACCATGCCCACGTGACTTCATCAGGGGGACTAATGAAGTAACTGACTAATGAAGTTATGAAGTTACAGCTATAGAGCATTCCAGACTGGAAGTGATATGTTGGAGATCTTTTGATGCTGAGTATTTGATACCAAAGGTGTTTTATACTGCTTTTCTGATGTAATAGTTACTCCTGGACCCAGACTATTTCTGACACTTGTTTACACATTAAAGTCAGTTTTTTTTTTTTGCTAGAAAATTACTTAGAACCCCCAAACATTTTATATATATATATATATATATATATATATATATATATATATATATATATATATATATATATATATATATATATATATATATTTATTTTTTTTTTTTTTGGCAGACACCCTAGAGAATAAAATGGAGATCATTGCAATACTTTATGTCACACCGTATTCGCGCAGCGGTCTTACAAACGCAATTTGTTTGGAAAAAATACATTTTTTGAATTAAAAAAAATAAGAAACAGTAAAGTTAGCCCAATTTTTTGTTTAATGTGAAAGATGCTGTTACACTGAGTAAATTGATACCTAACATGTCACACTTCAAAATTGCGCCTGCTCATGGAATGGCGAGAAACTTTGGCACTTAAAAATCTCCATAGGGGACGTTTAAAAAATTTCTACAGGTTAGCAGCTTTACCAGAGTTACAGAGGAGGTCTAGCGCTAGAATTATTGCTCTCGATCTAACAATCGCGGCAATACCTTACATGTGTGGTTTGAATACCGTTTTTAAATAGGCGGGCACGACGTGCGTATGCGTTCGCTTCTACGTGCGAGCTCGGAGGGACGGGGCGCTTATATTTTTTTTTTCTTATTTATTTTACTTTTTATTTTCACACCGTCCCTTTAAAAAATATTTTTTGGATCACTTTTATTTCTATTACAAAGAATGTAAACGTCTGTTGTAATAGAAAAAGGCATGACAGGGCCTCTTTACTGAGAGAACTGGGGTCAAAAAGACCAGATCTCACATTAACATGTAAAATCAATAAAAAAAATTAAAAATAATAAAATTTCTTTAAGGCCGGAAGTGACGTTTTATGTCGCTCCGGTCCTCCAAGGGCATAGAGTCAAGTGGGGGGGCCATCATGCCCTCACTTGACTTCCTGCCCATCCATCCCAGGGTATGGATCATTTCCGCTGCTTCCAATGGCCCGGGAGGGGGCACCTCTCCTGCTGCCCATAAAAAGTGATCTTGCGGCGAATCCACCACTGAGACCACTCTATGGTAATCTGTTCTCCGGGTCCCCAATTACACAGGAGAGCCCAGACAGGCATCAGAGGGCGGTGGGGGGGGGGGACATCCTTATGAGCCACTAAGGATGGCTTTTACAAAATAGTGAATCAATGGCTGGAAAGAAAGCTATCTGGATGATGCCGGTAGCTGCAACCATCATCCAGATATCAGCACTTCAAGTCCAGGACATTTCTGGTGGGAAGTGGTTAATATTTAAAGCAAACTCCTCCATACATCCCTGTCTCCATGATTTATTTTGCTGAGAAATAATAATTGGGGGCAGGAGGGAAGAAGGAAGGAAGGGTGGGGGCAGGAGGGAAGGAAGAAGAAAGGAAGGGTGGGGGCAGGAGGGAAGGAAGAAGGAAGGAAGTGTGGGGGCAGGAGGGAGGGAAGAAGAAAGGAAGTGTGGGGGCAGGAGGGAGGGAAGAAGAAAGGAAGTGTGGGGGCAGGAGGGAGGGAAGAAGAAAGGAAGGGTGGGGGCAGGAGGGAGGGAAGAAGAAAGGAAGGGTGGGGGCAGGAGGGAGGGAAGAAGGAAGGAAGGGTGGGGGCAGGAAGGGTGGGGGCAGGAGGGAGGGAAGGAAGAAGGAAGGAAGGATTGGGGCAGGAGGGAAGGAAGGAAGGGTTGGGGAAGGAGGAAGGAAGGGTTGGGGCAGGAGGGAAGGAAGAAGAAACTAAGGGTGGGGGGCAGGAGGGAAGGAAGAAGGAAGGAAGGGTGGGGCAGGAGGGAAGGAAGGGTGGGGGCAGGAGGGAGGGAAGGAAGGGTTGGGGCAGGAGGGAAGGAAGAAGGAAGGAAGGGTGGAGGCAGGAGGGAGGGAAGAAGGAAGGAAGGGTGGAGGCAGGAGGGAGGGAAGGAAGGGTGGGGGCAGGAGGGGAGGAAGAAGGAAGGAAGGGTTGGGGCAGGAGGGAAGGAATAAGGAAGGAAGGATTGGGGCAGGAGGGAAGGAAGGAAGGGTTGGGGAAGGAGGAAGGGTTGGGGCAGGGGGGAAGGAAGAAGAAACTAAGGGTGGGGGCAGGAGGGAAGGAAGGGTGGGGGCAGGAGGGAAGGAAGGGTGGGGGCAGGAGGGAGGGAAGGAAGGAAGGGTTGGGGCAGGAGGGAAGGAAGGAAGGGTGGGGGCAGGAGGGAGGGAAGAAGGAAAGAAGGGTTGGGGCAGGAGGGAAGGAAGAAGGAAGGAAGGGTGGGGGCAGGAGGGAGGGAAGGAAGGAAGGTTTGGGGCAGGAGGGAAGGAATAAGGAAGGAAAGGTTGGGGCAGGAGGGAAGGAAGATAGAAGGAAGGGTGGGGGCAGGAGGGAAGGAAGAAGGAAGGAAGGGTGGGGGCAGGAGGGAAGGAAGAAGAAAGGAAGGGTGGGGGCAGGAGGAAAGAAAGAAGGAAGGAAGGGTGGGGGCAGGAGGGAAGGAAGGGTGGGGGCAGGAGGGAGGGAAGGAAGAAGGAAGGAAGGATTGGGGCAGGAGGGAAGGCAGGAAGGGTTGGGGAAGGAGGAGGGAAGGGTTGGGGCAGGAGGGAAGGAAGAAGAAACTAAGGGTGGGGGCAGGAGGGAAGGAAGAAGGAAGAAAGTGTGGGGCAGGAGGGAAGGAAATGTGGGGGCAGGAGGGAGGGAAGGAAGGAAGGGTTGGGGCAGGAAGGGAGGAACAAGGAAGGAAGGGTGGGGGCAGGAGGGAGGGAAGAAGGAAGGAAGGGTTGGGGCAGGAGGGAAGGAAGAAAAAAAGAAGGGTGGGGGCAGGAGGGAGGGAAGGAAGGAAGGGTTGGGGCAGGAGGGGAGGAAGAAGGAAGGAAGGATTGGGGCAGGAAGGAAGGAATAAGGAAGGAAGGGTTGGGGCAGGAGGGAAGGAAGAAGAAAGGAAGGGTGGGGGCAGAAGGGAAGGAAAAAGAAAGGAAGGGTTGGGGCAGGAGGGAAGGAAGAAGAAAGGAAGGGTGGGGGCAGGAGGGAAGAAAGAAGGGAGGAAGGGTGGAGGCAGGAGGGAAGGAAGATGGAAGGAAGGGTGGGGGCAGGAGGGAAGGAAGAAGGGAGGAAGGGTGGGGGCAGGAGGGAAGGAAGAAGGAAGGAAGGGTGGGGGCAGGAAGGAAGGAAGAAGGAAGGAAGGGTGGGGGCAGGAGGGAAGGTAGAAGGAAGGAAGGGTGGGGGCAGGAGGGAAGGAAGGAAGGGTTGGGGAAGGAGTGGAGGAAGAAGGAAGGAAATAATTTTTTGAAGAACCCCCCCCCATGCATTTCTGCCCGTGGCCATCTTGAGTAAGGGCAGATGATGCATGTAGCATTTACTACCTGGAATCCATCTGCCCTTATCGCAGGCATGCAGGTAGGAGAATCTCCTTTTGGAGACTTGGAGGAGGCTAAGAGCAATAGAAAGGACTTTTCTGAGATGAAGAAAAAAAATGAATTTTGGTGAGAAGATGATACCCAGTTGGTGGCATTTCAGCAGCTCATATGTGACCCCCCTCCTATCTCCTTACAAACACAGGAGAATTGGTTTTGCTGAGATTTGCCGGATGGAAGTGAAGCCATCTAGGCCACGAGAACCCGTCAGATTAGCGCGGCGAGAGAAATAAGATGTCACATTCTTGACAGGCGTTAAGTAAAGAAATAGAAGAAAAACAGAGGAATTATTTCCCGGGCAGAAGAGTTATGAAAGGAGCCCAGAAATTCTCCGCTGGAACCGGCGACGTCGGCTCGCTCTCCCCTGGCGTTATCCATCTGCTCGGGCGGGCGAGAGATAAAACGGCGCGCTTGGGCTGCGTCACGAGCCGATATTCCAATTTTAGCCGGAGAAAGTCATTCTTTTCTCTCAGTTTCATTC